>NC_054542.1:37247288-37262288 GCF_017654505.1 Polyodon spathula | reverse complement strand
GTCTGCTTTTTGATTAAACAGAACGCAAGGAAGGTAAACCATGGATAAAAGAAGCAAACAGACCTTGAGGAGTGAAATAGTAACCTTAACTGTGGGTGAATGCAGCTTTAAATGTTTTCCTCTGGATTTAAGAAAACAAGTTTTAATTGTGCTCCCAGCTGGAGGGAAATACTTAGCCCCCACCTCCCCTAGTAAGAATCAGGCTCCCACTGAATAAGAGACCCACAGTTCCATTACACCTGCTCTGTCGGCTGCTTTAAAAGGATGGCTGTGCAGCTCTCCTTGGCTCCCTTGTGTTCTTTAACATTTGGAGGACTTTTGTCTGTACCCAAGTCCAACCTTGACAGGGAAGCAGAACACCACTGACAGGCTTGGGCCCAGTCCAGGCCTTCTCTGGAAGCTGTCAGCCCAGCCGTTTGACAGCATGCAAATATATGCAAAGAAGGGTCCAGCAGGAGCACCTGCAGAAAGTGACCATGCCCTTCGAACAGTGTCCCCTCTGTATTCAGGCCATTACATTATCATGCTTTTATAACAACCCCCCCCCCCCCCCCCCCCTCCACACTCCATCCTCTCCAACTTCCTCTCTGTATCTGAGTTTCATTCAACTTATAATCAATTCCTCTGTATCTTGTTTTCTTTCAGAGTAGTTCATGTTTGTACCCTTTATGACAATGAGGCTCAGTATAAGTTAGTGAGTTTGTACTAAGTATATTAGCAGCCATTCCATCTTGAACATGTGTTAACAATTTAATTGACTTTTGTATTTATTTATTTTTAGGTGAAAGAACAAGGTAGGGTAATTTACAATAGTAAACATAATACAGTACGTAATGAACTATTCTATCTTGCCTCTTGGTTTAATAACCTTTGTTCCGCTTTTTATATTTCACATTTACTGGTGATCTGCAGTCTTAAAGGTTATTGTTTGAGTTGCAGATAGCATGTGGATAAAATATATGTAAATTATAAAGCTGAAAACCACAACCATATATATATATAATTTTATTTTATTTCTGTATTCACAGCAAATTGCTAACATGTCATTTGAAAAAAAAAAAAAAAAAAAGAAGCAGCTCCTAAAACCCACTCTAACTTTCAGGAATAAAAGCCTTTAGCCCATCTGGTAGTATTGTTAATCTGAAGCCTTGCTTTCATCTGTTGTTCTGCTAAACTTTATAACTTTCCACTGACCTTACTCTCGTGGCAGTTTCTGTATTATTGTAAGGTCTTGTTTGTTTGTTCTTCAGTAAATTCTACATTTCAACACAATTGTTATTTATTGTATTTGTGAAGCACTTAGACTTGAGTACTATGAACTCTTTGCATTGGAAATTTGAACTTTACCTGTAACAGGCAGTGGTCTTTTTGTTTTTAAAGCACATTTAAGACGTTGTGTTTAGCAGGACTCACTTGATATATTATTGTGCAGTAGCTCGTGTGCTTGTCATTTTACCGTGAGCATTCCCTGTTGTCTAACTGGTTCAATCTGACCTGCATTAGAATTAGAATTTAAGGCTTACGTTTTTTTCATGTCAATGCTCCCAGTTTAATACCTTTTTCGATGTAATTTATCAGTGTTTCCATGTCACAATGTTTTACAGGATATATATACATCTATTGTGTTATGTATATTGAGATGCTACTTTATATAAGGACACAAGGATTTTATTAGATATAAAATATACAATTACAGACAATTAACAAGGTATAAAAGTTATGTATTAAAGTGTTCTCTTAGTTTTAAGTTACCTTCTCCCTACCAGGAATATCCTAGCCCTTTCCCCCAATCACTCTTTGAGTTGAGCTCAGTCAGGCAGCAGTAAGTTTGAAAAACTGACCAGACTACACCTAGACAATAGGAGAATCTCCCTTTCTGTGTTGGAAACGCCCACTCTTTTCTCCTGTTCTCTAGACTCCCCACGTAGAGGCAACTGTTTGACCAGCCTTCCTCTGAACAACTTAATTAGCAAAAGGAGGGAACAGGCTCAGTTTCTGTCAGTTGTTCCACAACAGAACCAGGGGGGGTAAAAGGCTGCTGTGTTAACCTGCATTCCTCGACTGGGGTGGGATGTGTTCAAAGGGCACTGAAAGGACTGCTGGAACGTTGTCATTCTGTCACTTAGGAAAGGTCACCCTAACTCACAGCACTGTGCTTCTTAGCTTTCTGGCTTAGAGCTTTATCAGCAAGGCAATGTAGAACATGCAGGATTTTAGGCTTTGCAGTTCAGTTTGTTACTTTTACTTAAGAAATAGGTACACTATTTACTATTGACTTCTACACTCGTGTTTGCTTAACATCTCAATAAAACACAATACAGTAACAGTTCCAGTGGTCGTTTCATGACAAGCATTTCAAGAATTTTGAAAAGATTGACCTTACAGAACCCTTGGAATAGAATTAACAGCAATGGCAACCAAACAGATTAAAAAAACAAACAAAAAGCACACATTGCACTAATGTCCTTATACAGTAACAATACGGGTACCAGTATGGCACAATGATACTACACTGTAGAACCAGTGTGTATTCCATTGCATTGCCAAAATATGAAAATGTTACCATTGTGTTATAGATGATACCCATGGATCATGCCACTGAAGCTACTCTGGTGCTATCATTTGTAGTATAATTGTGTTGTCACTGCATTGCCAAAAGATCTTTTGGTAATGGCAGTCATCACTGCTACCCCCTGGCTGAAAAACAGTTTTACGTTTAATTTTAAGTTTGCAGATAACTGAACGACCTTGCAAAACTACAGTTGAATTTCAGAGATTATGTTTCTGTCTTGTCTCTTTTTTTCATACTTTTTCTATCTTTATATGTTTACAAAAATTAACTTTAATGCAGTGGGACTGATGCCATAGAGATGCTCAGAGGCATCACATTTATTTTTTAGTTGGTATATTATCAATTCGCAATGGAGGAATTAATGAAATTAATCAGAAACAGCTAGCTGTTTATAAATTTGAACAAAAAAGGTTCTTAACCCTTTCTTTTCCATAGAGCATCTTCTGTATTAAATGCAGGGAATCCATCAACTAGGGGCAATGGTTCAAAGACAGTCTCTGTAAGTAAGATTATGAATCAAGAACTTTGGAATACTGAACTACAGATTGACGCTGAAGAAGGATACAGGAACACTAATGTTTCTGGAGATAAATAAGGGGTGGGAAGAGAGGGGGAATTGATAGTCTCCTCTTATTCAAAGGTGGAATTTATGGCATAGCACTTCCTACTTGGGACTCCCCACGTTGAAGTTTCACTGCCAGGCACACAGTGTTGGTGACCCTGTACATCCAGAACTTGGGAGGACTTTTTCTTCCCATGCAGATGGCTCGTAACTGGGGAAGGTGCAAAGCCCCAGAAAACCTACACTACCCTGACTAAAGAAGAAATCCTGGACTGGATGATGTGTGTATTTGAGGGGGAGGGGGGTCAAAGTGAGGCCAGATAATCCCCAAGTCTGTGGTGAGGCTTAAATACATTAGCAAAGTTTATTATTTGATTAACATGCTCATGACTGAATCATCCCTCTGAATAATAAACAGCAGTAGGCAGTCCTAAGGGGATAATGTGGCATTCCTCTTGATTTATTTATTGATACATTGGTATTCTTATAATAGGCCTCAAAGTAAGATGCTCATTTAGATACTACTAAGTACTACAAAATTTCAGTATTTACCTAGAGAACATAAATGTGAAACAGTAAGACCTTGCTAGCATTTCAACAAGTCATTTCTTCCTCCATTCTCATATAGCTGAACTACTTAGCTTATTGTTTCCTCTTCTCCAAATGACCCCATCCCTCCTCCATTGGCTTACTGCTTTTGCTCTTAACTTGAGATCTCAAATAGTTTGTGTCTCTCCAAGGGTAAACAGCTTTTCATGTCTGCTTAAGCAACACCTAGACAATAACAATTCATTATATCAGTGTGAGATCTGCAATCTTTAATCAGTATCCATCAGTAGTGTTAACAAGTAAATTAAGTCCTGAGACAGAAATCAGTGCTAATAATGAGTTACATTTTGTATTATGTGGCATGCAAATACAGTATCCAAAAATCAAGGTACGTCCAAATGTAATACCAGATCCAACTCTGATCGATATCATCACTCTTGCATATGAGAAAAAACTGAGGAAATGTGAAAAAGTTGAGCCCTTGCTATTCTTCAAAGCTGTTTGGTACCTATCGACAAATACAGATACATTCTACCTTATCTCTATTTCTTCTCTTTCTTTCTTAGTCCCCTTCCTTGCATATGTCAACAGGCAGTTTAAATACCTGAGAAGTTTCCCCACACAGATTCACAGGCTGTTTGTACAAAATACATAACTGTCAATACCAACACAGTAAGCATTGGTGCACACAGGAGCAGAACATATATATATATATATAAAGGTCAAAATACAATGAAACAGAAACTTTGTAAATCTGTCCCCCTTTGATTCACTGTAACTGTTTTCAATCTTCATTCATGGACATTTCTGGGGAGCAATTTTCAGCATTCTGTGTTTGTGTCCGAATCACCCAACCTCTCCTTTACATTGGATTATGTAGATAGAGGAGAGATGAGTTAACACACAACACAAAGCAAGGTCCAGCTACTTCAAATCCGATTCGACCCCCGCGTCTCCAAAACAATACAGCAACGGACTGCAGGAAAGTGAAAGGCAAGAACACCACGAGGAGAGAAAAGGTAGCTAATAAAAAAGGGGAAGGTAATCCTATTGAGATGTAAGTGAACATAAAGCAGCTATATGTAAATGCATGCGATGGGGTTTGGGTTATAGTGCTCACTTTGATCTCACAATCTGAGTTTAATTCTCTCTTTTTGTAAGAAAATCAAGGCCTATTAGACTTAATCTCACTTAATAGCATGTACCTCTCGCTTTGTGCTAGGCTATAGGCAACATATTCTGGCCCTTACATGCAGCGCCTGGCATTCACACTTTTGGTGTAATCCCCCCTTCTCTGCTGGTAATTATTTCAGCACAGAGTATTTTTATTATTATTCATGTAATTCTTCAGGAGGGTCTGATTGCCATCATTCTCCCACCAGCCATTTAAGGCTGCCTGTTTTGGGGGAGCTGCATGAACTCCATTCAGTGGGACACATTTTCTGGGCGTGTGAGCGTATTGTGAAGTGGCTTAATGAGATCCCGAACCAGCCAACCATCCAGCACCACATCAAGAATTCCATTAGCATCGGGGAAGGTTAGCTGGTAAAGTAATTACACAACGGGTTTGATCTCCTTGTAAAAAGAAAGAAGAGGGGGGAGAACTGTTACCCCTTTTCAAAGTCCATTCTCAACCCACTCTTGTGGAGCAAGCTCACTTTTTGGTAATCGCTTCGGCCCTCCCTATCCATTATGTCCTCAAGCGATAGCTTTGAAAGCCCAGTTACCATAATGACTCCTTCCAATGAAGCAGTGGCAGCTCCTCCAATGTCATTACCTACACATCTGGGTCAGCAATAAGGGAAGCTTTATTTTTTATTTTATTGTTAAATTGCACCACTACAGTAGTTACAATGGGATTTTCCCTAAAGGTTACATACAAACAGATGCTTTTTTGACCAATTTTTATGGTGTTTTCATTCATTCAGATTACTTTGCTTGCGCCAATATTGTTTTCTGTAGCTGTTTCTAATGCCATCCACTCTGCTTTAATAATGCACGCTTAACATGTGTTAAACCATGGGATTGCCATTGAGTTCATTCACCATCATTCAAAATTACTTAGGCAGTGTGAATAAGGTATAATATATATATATATATATATATATATATATATATATATATATATATATATATATATATATATATATATATATATATATGGACAAAAAATGGAAACACCGATGTAAAGTTACTTAAAAGGGCGTTGGGCTACTTCAGTGTTCCGCTCTTTGAAGTTCACGGTGGACCGTTTTTGATGAAATTGGCTGCCTGTGTCCCAGGTTGAAATATGCAGTCAATTGTTCTGCAATTGCTCGCCTGGTTTGCCTTGCACTTCGAATTAATGCACGGATATCATGATCCTGCAGTATGCGCTTCTGCCCACTGTTGCCCTTTACTAATGATGTCTTTACCTCAGAGTTCCATGCCAACATCACTTTAGACACCATTGCTTGTGAAACATCAGCAAGTTGAGCTGTCTTGGTCACTGAAGCTCCTGCAAAACGCGCTCCAACAATCACCTCTCTTTCAAAGTCACTGAGGTCTCCTCTTGCAGCCATGCTAGCCATAATTATAGGCAACCAGGCCTGTCCAGCATTTTTATACTGACCCTAAGTATGCTGGGATGTTATTTGCTTAATTAACACATGAGCCACACCTGTGTGGAAGCCCTTGCTTTCAATATACTTGGTGTTTCAATATTTACCCAGGTGTTTCCATTTTTTTTGTCTACTACCTGTGTGTGTGTGTGTGTGTGTGTGTGTGTGTGTATATATATATGTATATGTATGTGTATATATATATATATATATATATATATATATATATATATATATATATATATATATATATATATATATAATTGGTCCCTGGCTCCTTCTGAGAATATGGCTGGAGGTGGTGAAACGGGCACTGATTGGCCAGTGAGTTAAACTTGTACATACCTCCCTATACGTTACCTTTTGTTAAAGCCAAAGTACATTTCAGTTCAGTTGTAACCGTACATGCAAACTGCTCTTTATTGTATTTACAGTCAGCACCACATGTCGTCAAACAGGAAACACTAACAACTCGGTTTACGGCATTCCCTTTGAACACATGGAAGCCCTGAACACAGCTTTCATTGCGTGCATGCGCTGGCTTGAGTATAGAGCTTAATAAAAGCATAAGAGAGATCCTGACAGGTACATAAACAACTTTGTCTTCAGTAACCCAATCTCCTTTTGATGTGACACAACAAGGACAATTTAGATTTATAGCAAAATGTTTGAAATAGTTTGACTTGAAAAACTAAAATTGCACACATACCAAAAGTACTACACTATAATTGATGCATAAGTATGTATCTACAAAATACCTGTGTATCTGTTACCTTAAGCCATTTATCGAACACATTATGTCCATTGTATCCCAACTAACGCTCTCAATTCTCTTATAACAAGCATTTATGTCACTTTATTTTTTTCAAATTTATTTTCGCTCCTTATGACTTGCACAAATTTGCAAAGATTTTAATGAGTACAATTTACAATTTGCTATATCCATTCAGTTATTCAGAGTTGTTTGTTATGCTACAAACATTTTAAAAACCTGTTTGACACATTTAATACATGAATTATCAGATAGTAAACAATATTCACAACAACTGTTTCACAGGACAAGACGAGAGAAAGAAGTATAAGAAGTAGTATAATGTGTTACTTGTGTTACTTACTTATAAGTAAGTATATTATATTATTGTTTTCTAAAGAAACAAGTAATCTAAAGAAAGTTCCATCCCGGCCAGCAGAGAGTAGACGGGAAGCCATGGAAATATGTGCCTCCCTGGAGACTGTCAGTTTAAAAAACACACACACACACACACACACACACACACACACACACACACACACACACACACACACACACACACACACACACACATACATATATATATATATATATATATATTATATATATATATATATATATATATATATATATATATATATATATATAATTTTTCTGCTTACTAACCAAAAAAACATTCTGAGTTTACTTGCCCAATCTGTCACACGGATGCTCACATAGCTGGAAAACAGGGAGCCAGGGACCACTTTTCATACAGAAACAGGGAACCCTATCCCTGCCAAACTGCAAAAAAAAAACCCAACAACAATATTCAATAATGCAATAAGGGACACCTCACCTTGTCACACGCTCACAAAACATGAGGTAGTTTTGTGGGTGGATTCAAGCACTGGAGTTGCAGCAAATATCAGTCACTGCATGCAGTTGCTTACATGTATTTCCCTGAGCTCTGCAGGAAGGATCTCTTTCACAGTCACCTGCTGCTGTGTCAACAGTCAGTGATCATTCTCCAGCAGGATGACACTCCAGTAGGCTGCAAGGTTCTTCACAGTCAGCACTTTGTCCACCTTCACCGCCTGCCTTCCCAGCTGGCACAAGCTGAGGATGTACCAGCTAAGCTTCCCAAATAGAAAGAGTCCCCAGGTAAACTGACACTGGGACATTGTAGTTTTGCCAGCTTTGCAGATCTTTTTGTTGTTGTTGTTGTTGTTTTGTGATTGCATGCCTTTATTTTAAAGTGGATGATTTATTAAAGATTATTAAAGATTCTATTGGGTGAACATCATAGGTGGAAAATGTATGTTTCAATGAATGCAGAATAGAAGGGAATTACTTTTTTAATGAAAAGGTTTGTAATAATAATACATTTTTAAAAATGTAAGTGTATTCTCCTTATATCCCAGAAGGGGTCATATTCATTTAAATGTGTTTGTTATGCTAATGTCACTCATATAAAAAAATATTGCCTCTCATTCCATTCTTTTGCCTCCTTACATACTGTACTTATAAACATCCTTGAACCAATTTTATACCAGGATAGCTAGTCCAGACTTGTGTTTCTGATATAAGGAATTAATTACAGTAATATATAAAAATGTTCACATTGAGACATATTTGAATAGTCTAAATTTAAATTGTTCCAACTGCCAGTCACTTTCCCTAACCAACAGGCAGAAGTTTTCCATTATAAACCAATTTAACAGAAAGTTTAGAACTCAAGCAGTTTGCCCACTAAAATTCTCACACCAATACCATATTAGTGTTATGATATGATAGTCGATAAGTTTACAATAGGTGTAAAATGTTATGATTATACAGTACTGGACTAGTCATTTTTTAAACAGGAAAATGAATTGCAACAGCTGCTCATTAAAACGTTAGTCTCTTTGCTGATTTATAATTGAAATTCATTTTATTATAAATCTCACATCTTCTCGGTAAAGACATATCGAATGTTAATCATTGTACAGTGTTATGTAGGTATGTCCTCTATGTAAGTGTTTTTATATTATTTTTTACTTATTGATTAATATAGTTAGACATATATTTCCACTTTCACTCGAAGAAGAGATGTATGTACAAGTCTCAACCAATTGCTTGGAGCACTATTACGACCATGGTAAAATCTCTTCTCACAGCAAGATGTTTCTAAAAGCTGCCACGGATTAGTCTCCAAATACCCTGCATGCACGGTGAAACAAAAAGATCCCTAAATACCCTTTTTAGTATAAAAATAAAACAATTCTCAGAAAGTAAAACAATGAATGTTGTGTTGTAACAATTTTAGAGTATGCTCCGCCCCTCCCCCCAACCAAAAAAAAAAAAACAGAACAGACAGTCAGCAGTGCATTGTTTCTTCACAAATGTCAAAAAGCTGAAAATGTCAAGAAAACTGTCAAAAGCTAACAGAAGAGATCATTTTGGAAACCTGGGATTGGGGAGAGATTGGATAAAGCGAGGCAGCCTGCACATGGCACAGGGACAGACGGTGCCACCATTAGACCACTGTAGCTGGGAATACTGGTGGTCCTCTGAGGACAGAAGTGGGCACTTGCTAGCCATAATGGTTTCAGAGGTCAGAAGCAGGGATCCCTGCGTTGTGAACAGTGGCCATCCGGCCAGCAGAAGCCTGGGCGCAGGTCCGCTCATCTCTCCAATCAGCCTCTTCATCTCCTGCAGTGAGGAGCTAAGCAGGAGGATGTAGTTCCTGGCCAGGACAAGGGTGGAGATCTTGGAGAGCTTCCTGCCAGGAGAACCATGCTGGTGGGCAGAAGAGTAAGGCACCATCACCTCTCTAAGAGCATCCATAGCAACATTCAGGTCCTGCATCCTCTTCCTCTCGCGGTTGTTAATCTTTCTCCTTAGTTCCTGCTGCTCTTCTGGACTGAGTTCTTTGGTGATTTTGGAGTTTCCATGGAGACCAGCCCTACTGCCCAGGTTCTCACTTGGATATGTCACACTTGTGTCCTGTTTACCACCGATAGAAGAGTTCATCTGTGCATCACCACACTTTGATTTTGTCGGATTGCTCATGTTGTAAGTGTCAATTCTCCAGTGCTGGTATGTCACAGTCTAGTAGATGTCCACGAAACCTTTCGATTTCACTCCTGCCTCTGAACTTCAGTAGAAAGCCCTTGGATCGTTTGCTCAAATCAGTTGTTTAAGTCAGTATCAACATTTTGGTAGCAATTAATTTCTTCTTCTTCTTCTTCTTCTTCTTCTTCTTCTTCTTCTTCTTCTTCTTCTTCTTCTTCTTCTTCTTCTTCTTCTTCTCTTCCCGGCCTAATTATTTCCTTCTAAATACTTGGTAGAGATAAAAGTCAAGTTTCACACCATGGTGCATTGCATTACAAAAACTGTTCCTTTTTCATCTATGGTTTGTCCTAGAATTTCTGTAAAAGCTTCCAGTATTGGCTGTATGAACGTCTATCAGCTCAGTGGTCAAATAGTTCTCTGATTAAAGTCCTCAGTTGCAGGGGGTGTTTGTTCAAAAACAAGCTGAAGGCATTTTAGCAAGGAGCTTCAGCCAATTAGCAGTGCTGATGCATTAGCTGAGATGTCCAATTGGCTGTTAGTTTGCTTAAAGAAGCAAGAATTCCAATGTCAGAAGAATAATACTACTGGGTTTATTAACCTACTAGAATAAGTTTCACTTTCAACTGTTTCAATACCAAAGGTTCACATAGCTGTTTTATTATTTTATTTTGATATAAAATAATTACTAAAACTTGTAATAAATGATGAATTACTAACTAATTGAATTGCTGAAGAGCTCACATCAAGTTGTTTTTAACTTTCATTAAAACAAAACTGAGAATACGCATTAATTAAAATGCTGTGAAGGGACTCTTACCGCGTATTAATGGGTATTAGTTGCAAATATATATATATACATATATATAGTTATAAAATATATATATATTATATATATATATATATATATTAGTTATTTACAATTCCTTTGTTATAAGAGCAAATCATTGAACATTTCAGAGAGTTCCGCATTTGCATGTCTTTGTCAATGGAGTGTTTTTGAAAACAGACTGTAGAGGTATTTGTAAGCTTGATAGCAAGGTCAGCAGAGTTCTTGTTGGATGGTAGTTAATTCCATTATTCCTATGGGTACCACATAACAAATGCACAGGAGTCTAGTGCTACAGATACATTGGTCTGTAGACTTCTTTAGAAGGAGTTCTTTATTTGTGCTATAGTGCAGCTGTGTTTATCAATAATCCAATCACACTTCTCTCAAAGGGTTACAGTAATTAGTAAAAAGAGGCAATCTGTCTTAATTTAAAGAGGGATGGGGTGGGGGGGGGGGGGGGGGTTCTTGCTAATTTGAAACTTTTTTTTTTTTTTTTTTTTTAATTGGCCAGATTTCATAAAATAAACAAATGAATGTCTTAAAATGAACCAAAGAACTTTGGCAGACAAATAAGGAGGGCAGCATAACATGATTTGATTGAATTAGGGTAGAAACTGAAAACAAGCCTTTCCTTTTCCTTTTTTTTCATTAAATAAGAGGGAGACAGAAGGCAAAGTGTTTATTAACAATAGGAGAAGAAACCTAAGAGGGAGAGAAACACACAGTTTTTCTAAAGTCACTTCCCTGCCAGGAGCCTGTGCCACCCGGCTGGGGTTTTGCAGACTCTGAATAGACAGAAAAGAGGGAGACAGGAAGAGGCATGGATGAAAGGGCCCCCGGCATGCTGGCAGCTGGAGAAAGAAGGCAGCCCTGAGCCCAGGATGTGTGGCTCAACTTCCAGCTCCTGTCCCTCACTGAAAGAGGTCTGATGGATTAGAGAGACCCAGGGTAATATAAAACAGTGCAGTATCAATAATTGCCTGTTTCTGTTCTGCGCTGCTGCTGAGAGCCAGGGACACCTGCACACAGAAAGAGGAGAGAGAGCACAAAGTCCTGTCCTGCAGTTGGGGTGGCAGGCAGAGGATTATAAATAAATAAATTATAGATGTAAACAAAAGCTGCATTTCCAGTCCTCTTTATTAGCTTGAAAAACACAAGCAACACTGTCATCTCATAGAAAAAAGGCCTTTTGTGGGCCTTGAAACCAAGGCTGCAAGGGACTGGATTGGCTTAACCGGGTCCTTTACCAGAATAACAGGGACTGCTTTTACTCTCAGACTCACATCACTTCAGTACAATTGACATTGACTTTAAAAAGCTGACACAGCATAGCTGTATAGCAGGTTTCTTTAAGCCTGGTTGTTACAGAAACAGGAAAACATGAATGTAAAACCTACTTATGAATTTTAACTGACTCAATTCAGATGACAAATAAGTCAAGGTGCTTATTAGAAGTTTTTTTTTAACTTTTCTACAAATCACTCTAAATCCAGAAAACAAATTATACACAAGCAAGACAGAGGAGATAATATGTAAAAAAAAAAAATTATGGATATGCAGAGGGTTCTTTACACATGCTTGTACACTATCACACTAGGACAGGGGAAAATATTGAAGCGCCTGCCATAATAAAACACATTTCAGGGACTCAAAAAGTGATCAGACAGTGGTATTATACAATGATTTCAATTGAGTTGTTTGTCCTAATGTGTAGTCTTACCAACAGAAGTGGGTGTGGCTACAATTAGAAGTGCCCTAGTAGGAGTAATATGCTTTGTACTCTTTATTGCTCAAATTGTCTTTCTTGTTAAAAACATTTATACTTATTAGTTGGCACACCCCTAAATCTATTAAGGCATTTTTTTGATGGGCATATAAATAAAATTGCATTTTTAGCCTCAAAACTAAGGATGCCTAAATTCACATGTGCAATTTACAGGTATTATGTACAAATGTTTTAAGATAGCACTATTCAAGCCTAAAGTATATCACATTTATATTTATATTTTACGATAGTTTATTTTTTAGAAAATGTGTTTGACGAATTAAAATAAAATGTGAAATAAGACTGTTGCAGACAGTTTTTGGTCTATATTTGCTGGTCTTATTAAATATACTTGTTTAGTGTTATTTGATGTACTGGCTTTTTAACTAAGGCTAAGGTGAGAGGGGAATCTGCAAAACAGGAACCTTAATTTTGGTAAGGATTGAACCCAAGATCCCTCATCTCATTTCACATGTAAGATTAGCAATCAAGTTACCTAAGCTGCTGTTCGTGACTATTTTAGTTTTGCACAAAATAGGGCCCGTTTAACTTTCTAGCGCGAGAGAGAGAAATGTTGAGGAGTTTGCCATTAAACTGCTGAACAATATTTATTTTTATTCAATAAACATTTATCAGCTGCATATATAAGTTGTTATGGTGCTTAACATTTAAATCCTATTCAATATGTATCTGATACTGTAATATGATGTAAAATATATACATGTCCGTACTGCTTATGTTACGCAATTAATAGGGAGCTAGGGAAACCATATAAAATAGTCTTTATTGTTAAATATAAATGAATACAAAATGTATGTGAAATTCACAGATGTAATCTTTACCAGGGAAAACAGGTGCAAAACAACAATGTGGTGACTGAACAAACACAAGTAACAGTGTGGGCGGAGTTACCTTGCGAGCAAGAATTGACCTTAACCCTCCCCCTTTTTAACAATCATATTTACAACAGCCATTGGAAACAGATGAGAAGATTACAAGCTGTTAATGAGGTGGAACAAATTGGTGAATGGCTGCTGCTGTCCCCCCCTGCAGTCCTGGGTGACAGTTCTTTGGGAGAACGTACATTTGCTCCAGATCTATGGCTGTGCTGTGGGTAGGAGAGATGTGAAACACTGGCAGTCTGGCATTATTTAACGGTAGACATTGAGCCCTTCATGCTGATTTCCATAATTAGCGACCCAGTGTTTCCGTACAGCCAGTGTGAGGGATCCCAGTGATGTGCCCCATCAGGTCTGCTTAACAAGGTCAATTTGATACAATAGTTAAAAGATCTGCCTTATGGTGTCAGTACAATTTCATGTTGGATTTATTTTCCAGTTTTTCTTATATATATTATTATATATATATATATATATATATATATATATATATATATATATATATATATATATATATATATATATATATATATATATAATATTGATAATAAATAATAATAATAATAATAATAATAATAATAATAATAATAATAATAATAATAATAATAAAATAATTACAAATTAATGAAGCACAGCTACAGCCAAAACTTTTGCATCACCCTATAAAATTAAAGTCAAATTAAACCTGCTGCATAATGTTACATGGACATCTTGAATTACATCCTGCCCTGTAGCTGTCCATATACTTCACGAATAACTGACACAAACTGAAAAATGGGACATTTGGAAATCTAACATGATATCCTGTACTACTATTATGGTTTCGGGTAGATTTTTCCGGTATAATTTTGTAGTTTTGTTGATTTCATGATGTTAAATAAAATATCTAAATGATGTTCATATCGTTTCTGTTTTAAATGATCTCAGTCCTAAAAGTGTAGGTGGTGCAAAACATTTGTCCATATCTGTAGAATGAAGGACATGTTGATATACTGCAAAACATAAATAAAGGCCACCTGTAGCAGGGACTGTATTCTTCCATGGAGTTTGTTCAAATTTTTTGCATTTTGAAAATAATGTTTGTTTAACTTGAAGATGTGTTAAAAATTGGCAGGAATGGGGTTCTTTGATTTAATGTTGAATAGGCTGTGGACAGCTGACAGGGTCAGGACCCTTCACTAAGAAGGAAGCCGGTGTTTAGTTTAATTTAGTTTCACACATGTGTATCTACAAACTGGAACTTAATAATATTAGTTTAGAGAAGCGAGTGTTCCTGGTGCGGGACCTCCCTTTTTATGGGGAGCAGCATTTGGATAAACTTTGCTTTTGTAGCTGTGTTTTTGTACAGTGTTTTACGTTTTGTTGAAGAACCAACACTACCATCATTAATGGGAAATAGATAAAACCTGTACATCTTAGCTGCCTTTTCAACCACAA